>NW_020529116.1:47500-60000 GCF_003368295.1 Carassius auratus
CGTCACTTCATGAGAATTTACCGTTTCATTTGAGAATACTGTCATATCATAAACACAGACACTCAAAGATCTTCATGGCAGCCCATTAAAATAAATGTTTGGTTTACATGAGTAAATTGACAATATATAAAGCTACTGTTGTAGCCTACAGTAATAATAATACATCTCTATAATAATAATAATTATGCCTAGATGGTTGCTTGTTTTTTACTTGTTTTTTACTTGTTAGAGATTATCTGATTAATAGATCTTTTTTTATATTCCTAGACTTATTTGTTGCAGTTTTTTTATACAGTTATATTGTAAAACTTAAATACCTTTTTTAGTTTGCGGTGTTAGATTTTTGGCTGCATTTGAAGTTCTTTTTTGCATAAGAAAATAAATAATACTGTCAAATTCATGTTAGATAATAAAAATACTGTAATAAATACAGTAGTTCACCATGTATTTGTTCATGTTTTATTGAGGGATCTGTCTGAAGCACACCATAAAAAAATTCTAGCAATTTACACAGGGCTAGTAGTATATACAGATATACACCCAGGTATCGGATCAGTACTCGGTATCGGCCGATACCCTGAGCCCAGGTATCGGAATCGGTATCGGGAAGAGAAAAAGGGTATCGGAACATCTCTACTTGGAGATGAATATTATATGCAGCCCGAAGAAAAGTGTGAAGTGAAAAAGAGTATATAGGGAACAATATGGGAAAAAAGTGAAAGAAAAGGATTTAATACCAAGCATAATAGATACATTATTTGAATAATTTTATAAAATATATATATATATATATATATATATATATATATATATATATATATATATATATATATATATATATATATATATATATATATATATACAATCAGCTGTTAGTAAAAATATTATATAATTAAAAATAAAGATAACATAATAAAATGTGTGTGTATATTACAAAGTTATTAGTAAAAATATTATATATAATTATATAAACACACATATATATATACATGTATGTGTGTGTGTAAAATTAAAATATAATACAATATTACTATGATTACTATTATTATAGACTTGATTTGTAAAGGTTTTATAATACATAATGAAATACAATGATTTTATCAATTATTTCTGGGTTTATTGCGGACTCTCACCAGCTGTCCCATCTGAGGGCTTCCTCCATCGGTGAGCTTTCCTCGCAGGCTGATGAAGAGCCTTCCACCTGTGACGAGGTTTTCTTGGTAGACTGCATCTTGGCCTGAGGCTTGCTCTGTAGCAGCTGTCGCACAAGCCAAGACAACAGACAGGAGTTTCAGAAGGAAACGCATCGTTTCCAGTTTTTATGACTCATGCTGGAACGTAACAAATCTCTTTATATACATTATTGGCTGACATTATCAAAAAGGCATGATTGACAACTCAAAGGTAAAACCAATTCAATAACAGTTTCCAGTTGGACAAATTTCAAGAAACCATTTATTTATTTATATGTATATATAGGGTGAATGTTTTTGTGACCTCTGACCTTAGTGATAGTGCCCACGGCCTTGGTCCTGCCCTCTCTGAAGACGAGTCTCTGGTCCGGGTGGAAGTACTCGGGGGTCTTGATGAAGCGGAAGAGAACGGTGGCTTTGTCCCCCGTCCGTAAACAGTCTTTGTTCATACCGATGATAGTGGCCGTCTGTCTGATACTGCCACAGTGAACTATGATACAGAGAAACTCTTCACTAAGAGATACTACTATATCTTTTTAGATACAATTTGGATTTAATTATTACATTTTTTTTTTTAAACTATAACAAAAGCACTGATATTAGAAGCTGATATTGGAAGCATATAAGAGTCAAACAGAGAATCCATTTCTTTATGTATATTAAGGTAAAATGTAAGATTCATACTATAATATTGGTTAATATCCCCCGTAATGTTAAATGTATATTTTTAAACACTCAGTAAAATAACAGCAGTTTTTCCCAATACAAACATTAAAGTCTAATTTTTTTAAACGCAATTTTATAAAGGTAAATCTGTAAATCTATACTTATACTGATTATAACATAAAATAAAAGTGTAAGCAAGTGAAACAGAATTATCTGTCAAAATTTAAATATCCTCTGTTTCCCACAAAATGTCTATATAATAATTTGTTTTTATACAAATTATAAATTCATTAGAATTCATTTTAATTTACCTAAAAACTAATTATTATATTTTATTAGTACAACATTTTTAATAGTAACATTTAAAAGTAAAATTAGTTAATTTAAAATTAGTATATATATATATATATATAATTGTTTTTACATATTTAAGTAAAATGTTTTATTTATATGTTACATAGATATGTAATATTTAGACATTTGGATTTATAAATAAATAAAATGCTAAATAAATATTTGCTGCATTAAAAATACAAGTATTTTATTTTGGATGTTTTTGTATATTTTTTATTTCAAATTTATATGTTCAATATATAGTAAACAACAAGCAAATGGTTAAAATATCACAATAAACAAAAAAAATCATTTTAAACCTTTAAAAAAGTTTAATATAGATTACTTAACAAAAATCTTAATTAACTTTTATCATAATAAACAAATATCCAGTCTAATGTTTATTTTGAATATTTTGAATAAATATAAATGTTTAACCGACTATATTAAAATAATGTTAAGTAGGCCAATTTAATTTCATGAAATGTATTCGGAGTAAAAGTATAAATTTTAATTAGTAAAAAAATTCAGTCCAAATATTGAACATTTGTCTTGCCTACCCACCCATAGCTTGGTATCTCGGCGATATCGTCGTTGGATGGTGCAGTACGAGAATCTCTGCCTCAAACTCCCAGCATGCCTGTGGGTTGAGGCGGGGCGACACCATCACCATCCCCTTCCTGATCGACGAACGCTTGATCTTCTTCAGAGCGAATGAGGCAGTCTGGCCCCCATGCACTTCTTTAACAGGCATGCGCTTGCGGTGGATGGATTTGACGACGATGGGGATGAAGACGCCCAGAGGATCCGGACCGAGGAGCAGCGTGTCATTCAGCCGTATTAATCCACGTAAAGTAGTCCCTGATACTACAGTACCTACACCCTGAGAAACATACGAGAGCTTCAAACGATTGAGAAAGAGGTAGATAGAAGTACAAAGACAGTGTGTGTCGTACCGGCACTGAATATGTGTCGTCAATCTGAAACTCTGGCGGCTCGTCGTCCTTGTACATCGTTCTGGGAGACAGCAAGTTCAGGAACATTTTCAACAAGTCCATGTTTTCACCCGTCACATTCGAGATCTGGAAAATCGGACACATCCTACACACAAAAATAATGCTTTTGGTTTAACGTGCTCTGATTATATACATATCAGATGATATTAATACCTTGTTTAAAGTTTACGCTTACAAAGATTATTCAGGCAAAAAAGCATCTTGATTTACAACGTTTTTCAATTTAATTGTAGTTACATTTTTTTTCGCACCTGAAAAATATTTTTATGGCATTCTAGGCCTAAAACCTTAGGATAATTTCCGAAATCAAAAAATTGTGAGGCCCATCCTAAGTGTAAGTTTATGTAAAGTTTCAGTAAAATTACCTTTCTGAGCTGAAGTTTGAGGCTGTAACAATGACATCATCCTTGTTTTGCACCAAAACTGGTATTTTTCTGCATCCAGGAGACTTGAGTAACCTTTGTAATAACTTTAGCGTCTCTGCAACGCAAAACCTCACAACATTTGTCTATAAAAAACATACACTGTAGGCATTTGCGGGATATTGTTGATTAAACCAGGACATAATTTTTACTTTAATTTCCCAACTTAATTGAATTTTTATACCTTCTGAACTCCAAAAACCCAGTAACATTTGCACAATATGCGCAAGGATATTTATGAAATATCCTTGCTGCATATATTACACAAACATGCAGGAATTACACCACTAGTGTATAAGTTCCTCCACACAGAGAAGTCACAGGATATTACACTCAAACTACAAAAACGAATTTATACTCTCATATTGGTAATAGTATAAAATGTGTAAAAAAAAAAAAAAAACATAGAAATAAAGACGCACAACATCTGCAAAAATGCGTGGGCACCTGGGATCTTACAAAATGTCTATATATTGAAAATTATTTCTGTAAATAATTAATGATTAACATTATGCCGCAAATGTTGTTGATAAAACTTCTGTAGTACAATGAGAGTCACATTACCTTGTAAGATGTTAGCGGGACACATGTCTATCTTTGTTACAACTACGAAAACAGGAACGTTGAGCGCCAGAGCGAGACCGAGGTGCTCTTTAGTCATGCCAATGATTCCTGCATTACTTCCCACCTTTGAGAAACAGAAAAAGACGGGATTCATAAAACTTGAAACCTCAGAGTACATATACCTGTGGCACACCTACTCCCTCTCACCATTAGCATGCAGAAATCCGGCAGATGGCCAGTCATGCCAAATACGGTGGTCTTCAGGTACTTCTCGTGGCCCGCCAAGTCAATGAAAGTGATGACCTTCGATGACCTCTCGCAGATTTTGGTCCAGTCCAGGCTGCCTCCATGGCTGTCCGGTTTGTTGACCACCTGCCCCTCCTGGTCGAAGCCCAGGATGTCATTACCGACGCTACTCGTCCGGCCGCTCTCCATCTCGTGTTTGTGTCGGAAAAGCTTCTGGCGGGCAAATCCGCGACCGTTGTCAAGTTCACCATGTGTTAGCACACCCAAAAGTGTGCTTTTACCAGCGTCTACATTACCTACGACCGCCACCCTGAAAAAAGAAATGATTTTAAGCAAACAAACGTATCATTTTTTACAAAAATAATTTCTTTGTAAAACATCTTCTAACCTGACTTCCAGGAAGTCTGCCTCTCCCACTCGACGACGGATGAGATAATCCCGGACATGTCCTGCTGTTTCTGTCCTCTCTCTCAGCAGAATCAAGTCCGCATCAACCTGTTCACAAATTGACTGCACCGTAGCGACAGATGCTTCCATATCCCGCTCATCCAGACCATAATCACCCCCATCTGAGAGACAGAGAAACAAAGAATTTATCAACACTTCTTCATAGGACATTTTTTATGATTTTGAAAGAAATTGCTCATTCTCACCAAGGTTGCATATATTTAACCTAGTAAAAATAGTAATATATTTGAATATTCTTTCAATTTAAAATAACTGTTTTCACGTCTCACCTGTTCCCATTCCGACCACATAGATGGTTTCTCCGCATCCTTCCTCTATTCGCTCTCGCAGCTGCTTTTGTAAACACTCATACTGCTCTCCTGTAGGGCTGACCAGTGCAAACTGTACTTACAGAAGAAGAACGAGATATTTATTGAGCATGTATTTTAATATATTATAACGTCAACATTTTGGTATGCATTCCAAATATTTAATATCTCTTTACAGTGACCCCAAAAAGAATTTAGACACTTAAGCAAAACTTGAATGCCATTAAACTGGACTACGATATATTAAATATATTCTATTTTAGTTATGATGATAGCACAAGCATGCTTTTTAAATTATTAAAACAAAAATCTGTTAAAATAAAATTTATTTCACTGCTTTAGACAGCAGGCTATGAATGATTCTATTGGAGATACCAATATACTGGAATATATTCCATATATCTATGTATCCATATTGTATCTATGTATAAATTGTATCTACAGTGGGTACTTAAAGTATTCAGACCCCTTAAATTTTTCACTCTTTGTTATATTGCAGCCATTTGGTAAAATAATTAAGTTCTTTTTTTCCTCATTAATGTACACACAGCACCCCATACTGACAGAAAAACACAGAATTGTTGACATTTTTGTACATTTATTAAAAAAGAAAAACTGAAATATCACATGGTCCTAAGTATTCAGACCCTTTGCTGTGACACTCATATATTTAACTCAGGTGCTGTCCATTTCTTCTGATCATCCTTGAGATGGTTCTACACCTTCACTTGAGTCCAGCTGTGTTTGATTATACTGATTGGACTTGATAAGGAAAGCCACACACCTGTCTATATAAGACCTTACAGCTCACAGTGCATGTCAGTTCAACAGAGAATCATGAGGTCAAAGTAATGCCTGAAGAGCTCAGAGACAGAATTGTGGTGAGGCACAGATCTGGTCAAGGTTACAAAAATGTTTCTGCTGCACTTAAGGTTCCTAAGAGCACAGTGGCCATAATCCTTAAATGGAAGATGTTTGGGACGACCAGAACCCCTCCTAGAGCTGTCTGTCCAGCCAAACTGAGCTATCGGGGGAGAAGAGTCTTGGTGAGAGAGGTAAAGAACCCAAAGATCACTGTGGCTGAGCTCCAGAGATGCAGTCGGGAGGTGGGAGAAAGCTGTAGAAAGTCAATCATCACTGCAGCCCTCCACCAGTCGGGGCTTTATGGCAGAGTGGCCCAACGGACACATGAACGCCCCCATGGAGTTTGCTAAAAATCACCTGAAGGATTCTCTGGTATGAAGAGACCAAGATAGAACTTTTTGGCCTTAATTCTAAGCGGTATGTGTGGAAGAAACCAGGCACTGCTCATCACCTGTCCAATACAGTCCCAACAGTGAAGCATGGTGGTGGCAGCATCATGCTGTGGGGGTGATTTTCGGCTGCAGGGACAGGACGACTGGTTGCAATCGAGGGAAAGATGAATGTAGCCAGGTACAGGGATATCCTGGACGAAAACCTTCTCAAGAGTGCTCAGGACCTCAGACTGGGCCGAAGGTTCACCTTCGATGACCCCCAAGCACACAGCTAAAATAATGAAGGAGTGGCTTCACAACAACTCCGTGACTGTTCCTGAATGGTCCAGCCAGAGCCCTGACTTAAACCCTATTGTGTATCTCTGGAGAGACCTGAAAATGGCTGTCCACCAACGTTTACCATCCGACCTGACAGAACTGGAGAGGATCTGCGAGGAGGAATGGCAGAGGATCCCCAAATCCAGGTGTGAAAAACTTCTTTCCCAAAAAGACTCATGGCTGTATTAGATCAAAAGGGTGCTTCTACTAAATACCGAGCAAAGGGTCTGAATACTTAAGACCTTCTGATATTTCAGTTTTTTTTTTTTTTTTATATAAATCTGCAAAAATGTCAAATTCTGTGTTATTCTGTCAATATAGGGTGCTGTGTGTACTTTGAGGAAAAAAAGAAAATTAATTCTACTGCTGTAGACCGCAAGCTATAACTTAACCGTTCTGATCCATTTTTGCAAGTAAACTTCTTTTCATACGGTCTCTGTAATTTTAAGAATTCAATTTTATTTAGTTAAATGTAGGAATTTACTTGCATTATTATAAACTCTAAAAACATCAGAAAACTGGCAAATAATTTGAAAATGTAGTAATTTGAAAATCTTTAAGTTTGCTTTGATATTTTATAATTCTAAACCTAATCAGCTGAAATATTGTCAAAATGTTTTATCACTTAAAAAATCAGTATTTGTGGCAAAAACGGTGCTATTTCATATTGCACATTTTATTGCAGTTTTACATGCATTAAGAGTGCAACAACCTTAACTCGTGTTAAGGTTTGATCGCACACATGCACATAAATCTGGAGTCAGTGCAGTTGTTTCAGTGCCAGCTGGCGTTCACATGCACAGTCGACGTGTCACTCACGCAGCTCGATGCTTTGAATTCAAAGTTGTTAAATGTGTTTTAACACCACGCGTTTAACAAATAAACCCTTGTAATGGTTCATGCACCCGGAGAAGTGTTCAAACGAACGCTTAGGCCTGAGAGCCACCTTGCTGGTGAGGTCTAAATGGTCCTCGGCTTCCCCGTTCTGGTTGTCGCCGGCGTCGCTGCGCTCAGCGCCGGGCGAATCCTCCGCGCAGCCCGGGTCAGGTGCGAACATACAAGCCGGCACAACCGACTCCACCGCCGGGCTTAAGCTGCTCTCTGTCGCCGCCATGTACTCCTCCAGCCTGCGTCTGGAAAAGAGATTGATCCAGTGAAGGTTTGTTTAGCGGTTCTGAAACTAGAGTAAGTTTCGTATCAACTCTCAACTTTGTCACACTGACCTGCCCAGCGTAGTTCACATGCACTTTTTGAATTAGGAATAAGGGCCCTGTGGGAGACACGCCTACTCGTGAATAATTAATACGTTTTTTTTTTAAGCACGTCTGGAAAAGCCTTTGTAAACTTAAAAGTTTATTTTATTTATTTTAGATATGATTCTGCCTTCGAAATAAGATTCGTTTTATGCATGTTTTCACGTGGCGTACTTTTTCTTATTATTATTATTTATAAACTACCTACGTGCGTAATTTATGCATTTTTAAACCAGCTCTGGAGAGAAACGCCTACTCATTAATTATTAACAATGGAAGTCTGAAAAACTACTTTTAAAGAAAAAGTCTGATGTAGGCCTAATACGCGTAGCTCTCATCTGATATTCGTGTAGACGCCAGAATAGGACAACCATCAAGACACGCCTACTTGGTAATAATTCATTCACATCATTACATGTGCAAGCAGGCAAGTCTGAACATGTCTATCTAGAAACTATAAATTGAAACTTGTAAATATTATATATTGCGATATGTATCAAAAGACATCAAGACAAGAGATTGGGAAAAACGCATGTTACGAGTAGCAAATGTATAACACCCCCATCCCCCCCCCCTCCTTTTTTTTTTTTTTTTGCTGAAACATTGCTATTAAAATCGTCCTCTAGGAGGCTCTGAGGCGTATGAACACTAGGTGGCAGTGTTGTGCCGTGGATTGGAAGTGTGTCGGTACAGAATATAATATAATAGAACAGAATAATTGAATGGTTTATTTGAAAAAACAGAAACCGTTTTTATAAATGTTTATAAAGCATGTATTTTTCTTGTTATTATTTTTAGTTTTATTGTATTAGCGGTTTATTATTATTATTATGTGTATGTTGTTAATTGTGTAACATACATAGCATACATATAATTAAGATATATATTACATTTTGCTTTTAATATTGTTAATAAGTTCATAATAGTTTTCAGTCAGTTTAATCTTTACACACTTTTTTTTTTATAGGTCTTTTCTTGTGCTTGTTGCATATGCTGAGAGGACAAACTCATTAAATTAACATCAAATGATAAAAATACCAGAAAAAAAAAATAAAAAGATCAGAACGAACCCCTGACACTTCTGTTCGTTTTAACAAGGTGACAATTACTGTGCATATGTTTCCTTGGCAACTGATCCAGTTATGTTTCGGTGCCAGTTTTTGTTTTGCAGTGCGGTGTGCGTTCCTTTCTAATGCGAACCGCACAAGCAGTGGCCTTTGCTTTTTCTGTGCAGCTACAGATGCCTGGAAGTGTCTGGAACCTCCTCCCGGCAAACTCTTCTGTTTTTTTCAGTTGGTGAAATGGAGTGTAAATTGGTTTCATGAGTCTGTTTTTGAGTCCATGTGCTGCACAGGATTGGTAATTTGTGTCCGCAGGCAACAATCAAGTGCAAAACAGTGAAATCTGAACAATTGCAACACGGCAACAAACACACACACACCCACACCAAAACATAAATAAAGAGAGAGAGTGCAAAAATAGAAACCAAAAATACTATGTTCAGAATGCATATGTTATGATAGAATAAGCCAAACAGAAAGAATAAAAATAGTATGATATTGCAAACATGATCCAATCTTTTGGCAGTCTGATCGTACAGTACATCAGATAATAAGTGAGTTTTCATGCTATGTTACTATAATTATTACACACAGACACTGCAGAAATGGTGTAATATGTTATTCAGAACATGCTTAAGTGCTGGATAGTCTCAGACTCAGACGTCACTGCCACGGACCGTTGGCTAAACAATTTAAATAATAATCATAATAATAAAAATAAGCAACAAAATATAAGCGTATAAATAGCACAGCTTATTGGTTAATGCCATAAATGGCAGTTTCGTCATCTGTAATTCAGTACAGATAAGTGGGACCGGATCATTCGCTGTTCACTTACAAACCTCTGGCCTGTTTTAGTTATTAACCGCATCACGGGCAGATTTTACCTCACGCCAGAGGTGGAGGATGACTCTCTGACCTCAGTTCCTGTCCATCAGTGTGAGTCAGACGGACAAACACGGGGCTGAATGGAGAGACGGGCCGGACTCGCTCCTCGCGCAGAAACACAGGCCTCTTTTGTGCAGCTTGATTGAAATTCAGCGGCTTGTGGAGTCACAGGCCATTCTAGAGCTGTGGCCAATTAGGAAGTTGAGAAACCAGGGGTCTGTGTCTGGTTGAGCTGAAGAAAAAGTGCGAGAGAGCACTCAAACACAGCTGAGTGACATATCCTTAAGTGTCCTCAGGTTTTTAACGGGCCCAAGCCAGCCAGAATAAACTGTTTCGACTGGTTGACCCAAAATGCTGAAAAGAAATAGTGCTGCACCTCATAAAAATGTTTTTTGCTTTCTATTTTCGAGCTTTATATTAATAACCTCTCGGGCAGTTTGATTGACGTTCTGTAGATGGCAGTAAAAGACTCTTGCAGCTGGATGGATGTGTTTTATATGCTCACGCTGTCTATCACTCACTCCTGGGCTTGTGTATGGGTTTTATTTATGATAACTGGGTAATAAAGACCCTCTGTACTTCTCTCTTATGTTGAGACGTGAAGATTGTGAAGGATGTGGTTGCTTATGTGCATCCGTATGGCTTCCTTGTGCGGGAGTCTGTGCTTCAAAATCGAGGCCCGCGTTATTGCTACACACTGAATGTGTGAGGAAATGACTTTGTACACTCAAAATATATGGCTTTGACAGCTGCCATGGCACTTAAGGACACGCCTGCAGAGAAAATAGTTTGGAGGACTGGAGTATATCTTTCTAAAAATGTAAATAGTCAAAAATAAATAATAATGATAATGCTGTTTATTATTATTTTTTTAAATATTTACTTTGTTTTATAGTATAATAATAAAGTTGTTGCTATTTTTTTTATTATTTATATTTTGTTATTATAGTTTTATTAATAATAATAATAATAATAATAATAATAATAATAATAATAATATACACATTATTAATTTATTTAGATTTTTTTCAGATAATATATTAGATAAAAAAATAATATATAAAATTTAATATATGATTATTGGTGTTGTTCGTTTTAGCTAATATTTTTTACTGTTAACAGTAACATTAGTTATTGTTATTATTGGTAGTAGTAGTTCTCATTAGAGTTTCTATTAATTTCTTTAGTTTTTACTTTACGATTTTTTTCAACTAATAAAAATATTAAATAATCTAATAAAGTTATATATATGAAATATCAGTTGTTATTATTATTATTTAGCTAATGTTATTATTTTATTTTTTTCTTTTTAATAATAATAATAATAATAATAATAATAATAATAATAATTGGTATTAGTTCTAATTAGAATTTTGATTAAATTACATTTTTTATTAGATTTTCTTTTCAAATAATAATATGAAATAATATAATAAAATATATAAGATATAATAGAATAAGATTAATATAATATATTAATATATTTATCTCTATTATGATTTTAATAATTATTTCTTAATAGTTTCCTTGTATTGGTTTTAATTTTTTTTATTTTTATTTTCCTCTAAGTATATTCTCTCATGCCCATATATTAGAAGATAAAATGATGGAAAACACAGAAAAAAAAGAGGGGGAAAAAACAAATTAATATATAAACAAACAAACATTTAGAATTGTTTAGCTTGTGAAAGATATCACTATAACCCGAAGCTGGAGGGGAGGGGCATCATCAGCAGAGTGCTTGATGATGTCATCAAAATGTAAAAGTCCGTTGAGAGGCAGAACCAATAATTAATTTGAATAAAAGATTAAGAACCTTTTTTTTTTATTATTATTTAAAAAATTTTTTTTTTTTTTTCAAGTGACGTGTATGGCATTTCAAAATAAGTCAAAGAGTGTGTATTAAAGTAAATGAGGTCAATTTTAATGTAACGTTGATTTGGAATCAACCATTTTTTACCGTCAAAAATATTGCACACATCATCTGTACACTATATCATATACAGCCCACTTTTACACTTTTACTATATGCTGTCAAAAGCTTGTGTTGCTGTTGAAATATATATAAGGCTAATATTTCTGTGTTCATATGCATATCTCCCACATCACAAACACCGATACATCTGTAAGTGTAAAAGTAGTTCTTTTACCTGTTTGCATATGTTTAGCAGCTTCACACATTGTCTTAATGCACCAAAAATGTCATCCAGAGACTCCCTGACTCTTGGAAAATGATGGGGCGGAAAAGCCCCGAAGCATCATGGGAAAGTTTGGAATTGTCACCAGGCTGCCTTCAAAAATCCATCACGGCAAAGAGTTTTGCGCAGTCACGACCTCTGGTTTCCTAAAATCTCCAAACGCTGCCAAACATTTAGAAACGGAAAACCAAAGTTCAGTGCGTTTTCCACATCTGAAACCTCATGAATTGCAGATGATTTCGCGCAAGAACAAGACGCCGGAGATCTGGATGTTTCACATGTTCCCTGGCGCCAAGGACACCTGCTTAGA
>NW_020529116.1:65000-72270 GCF_003368295.1 Carassius auratus
TTTACCTTTTGTGCGTATAGATAGATAGATAGATAGATAGATAGATAGATAGATAGATAGATATGCATACATATATAGATATGTAAATCAAAGATCACACATAGGTCAAAATCAAAAATGTATGTATTTTTCTATTTATAAAATATATTAATAAAAAACTGTTAATCTCAAATTATATATATATATATATATATATATATATATATATATATATATATATATATATATACATACATACTGTGTGTAGTATTTACTGTATATAATTAGGCTGTTTGTACTGTTTTCACAAAATAATAATATTAATCATTTATTGATTATTGGTTAAAATATATAAAATAAATAAGTATATAGATAAGTATATATTTATTTATATAGACCAATTTAACGATATTTAATAAGAAGCTTTACTTTAACACACACATAGTGTGTGTGTGTGTGTGTGTGTGTGTGTGTGTGTGTTTGATCTCAATTTTTTTTATTCAATAAGTAAAATGATATCAATATATAACATAATATAAAATAATGTAAAAATAGTAAAGGCATTTGTTCAGTTTTCACTAAATTATATTTAATAATTAAATATTTTTTTGTAAATTGCATGATAAATCTAATCAAAACTCCAAAAGTCTAATGAATCAAAATTAGTATTGATTCACAGAAAACTGAAAAATTACATCTAAACCAGTTTTTGCTACTGGAGTAGAGCCACCCTTAAAAACAACAACAAAAACTATAATAAAAAAATAAGGTATAGGCAGGATCACTGGACATATATTGCAACCATTCAATGTATGGTCCAGCTTTACTGTGTGTGTTTTGTTCATGGTCATCTTGAGTAGCTGAACTGTGAGTTGTGCAGCCTGAGGGTCTCTTACAGTACTGTCAGTCAATTCAGCTGCCAACTCTTCAAGGATCCTCTTCAGCCCGTGGTCATGCACCAAGCTATGCCTCATGTTTATTCCGTCTCCTCTCTTTCTGTCTAGCTCGTTATCGTTTTTTTCTCGCAGAACGAGATCTAAATTCAGGTGCGAAGCGATAGATCTTTATAGTGTGACATAGAAATACGTTTCCAATTCTTCAAATGGTCATGCACAATTTCTCAGTATCGCTTATGTTTAGGATGGATGAACGAACGCCAGGCTCACCAGGCGATGATGAAGTCCTTGACCTCCAGTTTCAGTTTATCATTACAGACTTATATGGCATGAAATGTACTTAGTATGACAAATAGTTAAGTGAGAGAGAGAGAGAGAGAGAGAGAGAGAGAGAGAGAGAGTGAACTAAATCAATAATTAATACAACTTTCCAAACTTTGTTCCCAAACAAGCTGTGACAGTGACAGATTAAGGCAAATGTATGATCCTGTTACTCCTGTTACTCTTGTTACTCTTGATTTGTTTAACTTAATATGAATTAATTTACATTGGGAATCCATTAACTAATTTTTACTAATCTAAATGTTATATCTATTTAATGTTTAATGCTAGAAAATTGGAGAATCACAAATTCATTTAAACTGTATTTTACACTGCATTTGTCTGAAACTTTAGTTACAGTGTTGGAAAATCTGTAAAAAAACAGGTAACAGTGTTGAAAAAAAAAAAAAAAAAATTATATATATATATGTACAGTATACAGTATATATGTACAGTATATATAATGCAATGGAATAAATGAATAAAGAATTTGAAGACATCAACATTTTATAATTATTTGTATGTGTCATGCAAATTTTTTTTTGCAAAATCACAGAGATGTTTAAAACTGTATTTAGACATTGAAATTTGGTTATAGGGTTGACAAATTTAATTTCAACTTATTTATTTTTATTATGCAGTGGAATAAATCCATGAGCTAATAAAAAAAACAACAACATCTAAATATGATATTTATTTAATGTGTAATGTTAGAATATTGCTAGATCACAAACATGTTTGAAACTTTGGTAACAGGGTTGAAAAGTAATGCAAATCTCCATGTAAAATGAATACATCTCAATATTAATAACTAATACTAAATTTTTTTTTTAGCTTGAGCTCTCAAGTTAAGCCTAAGCACCTCCTTTCACAGACTATTTGTTGACAGAAAACTTTCTTGTGAAAAGTGCCAATTCAATACTGCAATCACCCAGATGTTTCTGTTTGTGAAGGAAGTCATTACTTGGCACGCGACTGGCGTATGAAACCCTTCGGTTTCGACGCTAATGGACGATTGTAGTCTTGGAGATGGTTACAGTTGTGTTTCTAAGCCATTAAACATTTCTGCCTCTATCACAGAGAGTGTCTTTGATCCTTGAGATTTATGGAGACTGACTTCAGTAAGGAGGAGTTTGAGCTCGCCGCTCATGGGCGTCTCCATGCATCAGAGGCTTATGTACTTCTAAGTTTTCACGGCGACTGGCTAATTGATATTTATGGCTGTATTTCTGGTGCCTAATTTACGTCCGTCGTATTTCTGGATTCTTTAAAGCTGCCTGTATTTAGAAATTCAATGGCACGTCATACAGCTGTCCGAGAAAGCCATGGCTAATTACTCTAAATCCTGAAATCCAGAGTCTATTTTCAGAAGTGCTATTTCTTTAAAGAGGGGCAAACAAAAATAGGCCGTTGGCTGTCCAACAAAATTCTACCAAATATTATGTCATGTTTTTTAGCATGATTTACAGAAGACAGCCACTAAAATGTCATTCAGTATAACAATAGTTCACAAGCCAAAAAAAGCCATCATGCATATGGTATGTGTGTGTGTGTGTGTGTGTGTGTGTGTGTGTGTGTGTGTATATATATATATATATATATATATATATATATATATATATACACACACACACACACACACACGTTTGTTTTTGTTAAAATTGGGTTCTTCTCATAGGCGTAATGGTTTTTATACTGTAAAAACTGTATTTTCTATGTCCCTTCACCAACCCTACACCTAACCCTAACCCTCACGGGAAACTTTGTGCATTTTTACTTTCTCAAAAAAACTAATTCTGTAAGTTTTTTGAAAAATGGGGACATGGGTTATGTCCTCATAAGTCACCCTCTCCTTGTAATACCTGTGTCATACCCATATCATTATACAGAGTTGTGTCCTGATATGTCACAAAAACAAGAGCACACACACACACACACACACACATTATCTTATTTTATTATTTAAATGTAAATCTAATTCTCATTACAGGAAGGACAAAAACACAAATGCTAAAACTAATTAAATATTTACAATTTATAATGATAATTTATAAATTCAAAATTGTATAGTAAATTTGTATAAAAATGTAATAGTAATTTTTTTGTATCTTGATATATGCGGCAAAACCTGTCACGATGACAATTAAGTGTTTTTTTTCCCCACACTATTACATTATTAGCATTATTTTGTCGTCCAATTGTTATTATTAAAATGCTAATTTAATTCCCGTTACAGTTAGAACATTTTTTAAATACTAAAACGGATTCAATATTTCAAATTGTTTTCTGTACTCTTATGGGATGCAATTGTCTTTTATCTGACAAATCCATTATTACTCTGAAGGTCTGAGCCCTCCATTGGGTGCCAGGTGACTTTGGAGTCGCAAAGTCTTGCGCTGTAGCACCTGACGTATTGTACTTGAATTTGTTGTTTTCAGTGTGGCAATCTGAGCTTGTTGTTGATGATGACAGGGATGCAGACCAGTGTTTATTGGAGTGCATTTGTTGTTGTTGCATTCCCATGAAAGCATTTCTGCCTTAGTTTGCCCTTTGGACGTAACGCTTCTGTAGGATAAAATGTGTAGAAAGCAAAGCAGGGCAGAGACTACAAGAGCTGCAAAAAGCAAAGGACACACAGTCCTACTTCCATACCTGCATTTACACTTGACTCCCACACTCATGAACAACTCCAACACATTCGCTTACTCTTGATAACATTCCTTACTTCCACTGGTCTGATAACTTTGGTTGTCAAGTATGCCATAAATATCGAGTGATGAAATGAAAGCAGATGTTTAGAGGAGAGACAGCGTGGTCTGTACCCGTATGAAGCAGCTATAGGCTGGATGTTTCTCAAAGGCGAAAGCACTGTGATGTGACGCTTTTAACTTGGAAAGGAACAACAGGGGGTCTTTTAAATTCAGATCAGTACTGTCACTACTTCTGCACAGACAGAAATGTGCACAAACACAATCAAAAGCAGCCGTTAATCCGCGCAGACACTCACTGTTTTGTTGCGCACTTGGTTTTGTTTTGTTCGAATGCCATCATTAACATCAAAGAATTAGTTCAGGAGAAATTCAGTAAATATGATATGATATGAATATGATATGAGTAATATAAATCGGGAATGTTTGAACAATGTTCGCGCTGCTCTTTTGTATTCTGTATCTTTTGCACAATATTCAGAATGCAGAAGACATATTAAGGAAACAATTGAAACTTATGTTGTGTGCGTATGATTATGTGTGTGTGTTCACCAGGTTTGATACCATTGATCGAGCATAAGTGCAGATTCTTGCAACAATTATGCTTAACGCAACAATATATTTTCTGAAAGGGTGAAGGTTATTAGCAATTTGCGCAAAATTATTCAACTCTCTTTTTTCTTTTTTTTTTTTTTACTGTTGCACACATAACTTTTTAAGTGTTTGCATATCTTGTGCACAGTATCTGTTTTCATATCAAAACTGAAAGAAGTTCAGATTTGTAGCCAAGATTGAGACCGTGTACAGACTGCTTTTATCATCATTTTTTTTATTGATTTTAGCAAAATCGTACGTACTTCCGGAGTTTCCCAATTTGGTATGAATTGGACCAAATGACCTACCTCTAACAACAGCCCCTAAACTGGACTCCAGACAAATTGTAACAAAATTGTACGAGTGAGGTTTTATGGATTTGTATAAGTTAGCCACCTGGTAAAATATGTACGAATTGGTTGTGAGATTTCATTGGACTAAGGCTCAAAAAATAGCATGCATATGAATTTGGATTTTTTTTATTGTAATTCGTTAATTTAATAATGTTTTATGTGCATGTGAATATGGCCATTGGTTTTCAGTTGGTTTGTGAGAAACTGTACACCAGTTCAAATCTGTAGAAATAAAGAATGAGATTTAAGAGTTGCAAGTTTTAAATATAGTGCACACACATTGTATGGACTGTTTTGTTTTTTTGTTTTTTTGTAGCGATCATTTGTTTTATAGGGAAGCTAACAAGTCTGCTAGATATTTTTTTTTTTTTTTTTTTTGGCAATTGCTCTCACCTTTTTACTGACAATAATACAACATTTTTAGTGTTTTTGTTTCCCATGTACATATCTGTGGACGTTTTGACATCAAACTGAAGGAGAAATGTAGTTATTATAAATTTTTTGGATAGGGTTGTGTATTATAGTGCATAGAAATGCTCACAGATGCCAAATCATCATTGGTTCTCAATTGATTTTGAGTGAATGCTACACACCAATTCAAATGTATAGACTTGTAAAGGAGGTTGTCTTTTATTGCATTTTGTATCATACAAAAATATAAATTTTGAACTGAAATTAAGATTTTGTATTGTTCAAACAGCATTTTTGGAAAGTGTTTAAACTTTTTTTTAAAGGGACTATTCACCCATAAATGTGCATCAAAGAGTGATGCAGAGAGAGTAAATTGTTGAATAAAGTTGCTTAAAAAAAACCAAAAAACATGTAAGTATTCTCATAGCTTCATAACATTGCAGTTGAACCACTGATGTAACATAGACTACTTTAACGATGTTTTTACTGGGCCTTAAACATGATAGTTGCGTTGCTGTCTATGCAGGTTAAGAAAGCCTTCGGATTTCATCAAAAATATCTTAATTTGTTTTCCGAAGATTAACGAAAGTCGAAACGGAGTGAGTAATTAATGACAGAATTTACAAACATTTTTGTGTCAACTATCGTTTTAAGTCGAATTACTTCGGAATTACATACTACGAATACTACAAAACAAGAATGTATTTTAGTATAAAATGCATAAATATCGCCAATTTTTCTTGAAGGTTTATTATTTATTTTCCCAGTCAGAGAGATGTTGTCCAGTGAGGTTTTATTTCAACTTCAAATATTACCGTAAATCTATCTCGAGGATTCATATGAAAGTCTCTCAGAATATGAGATTCAGAATATGAGCTGGTGGCTGGTTAACTAAGAATCACCACAAAATTAAACATTGTACTGATTTGTAGTCAATAAATCAATGTATCAGATCACATGGAGCAGATTCAAGCCTTCATGTAAGAGATAATTTATTGACAAATTACACATTCAATATTCTGTACGATGCAAGTTTTGCATTATGGAAATTAGAGAGAAAAAGCTCAGCATGCATTCAATAACTTCAAATGTTTTTATGCGAGTAGGTGTGAATCAATTTGTATCCAGCAGGTTAAAATGGTCTGAAAGTCCCACGCTTTGAATGTGCTTCTTTGGTTTCCTGTCGTAAGTCTTTCACATAGCAGAGGCCAAAACAACAACTCAGACTGACTAATAAAGACACAACTCTATTGACTATAAACCAAGGGGCTATAAATCCTATAAACACTTAATAGACTCCATTATAGATCCCCGACCCCGTCTGCAGCGTACGCTCATGCCAAATGACAAAACAATACTTTGTACAGGTGAATATCATAAACTCAAAAAGCAAAAAGGCAAATCTTTCAGGAATCAGTAGTTAATTTAGGAGTGAATTCTGTTTTGCACAGTGATAAAAAAAATATATAAAATAAAAATAATAAATAAATGGTATTACTTACTAACTAGCTGCAATCTAATTTGACCAAGTTCTAAATATGCTAAAACACCACTGCAAGGTCAATATTAAGAGTTAAAAATTTAATTGTCATATTTTACATTTTTTTTGGTATTGTATTCATGTCATATGCACTACACTGTTATGTATTTATTTATTTATTAAATTACATTAATACTTAAGTATTTTATTTATGCATGTAGTACTGCATACTGTATTGATATGTTTAGAGCCATTTAATGTCATGCATTTTCACACTTATTTTATTTTTAATGAGTCATGCATGCAGTTATTTATTCGTTTATTTATTCAATGCAATTTAATCTTATATAATATTGCATTGTAATTCTTTGTGGGCTACTTATGCAAAAATAATAATAATAATAATAATAATCTGACACTGCAACATACTTGCTATTTTATTTTATTTTTCACATTTTTTTTTGTTGCATAAACTTATGTTTTATTTTAGTATTTTATTTTGATTGTATATTTCATGCACTTTTTTAC
>NW_020529117.1:0-21904 GCF_003368295.1 Carassius auratus
TTAGACTTTAACGAACACCTCCTAGAGATTTATTCAGATCAACACAAACTTGGTCAGTGTAATCTAAAGCCTTTCGCAATCTTTAAATTGCGAGATCTTGAGGTTTCGTTAAAGGGGCGTGTCATGGCGGCCTGACAAATTTCGATGTTTCGCCATGGAAATAGCATGTTGTTGTAACTCAGCATAAAATGTCCAATCCTACCCAAACCTTCACATGTTCGACAAAAGTCCTGCCCTGAACACATCTTGAAGGCCAATAGTCCACTTATAATGATAGCGCCACCTGCTGGCAACAGGAAGATTGGCACATATATGGAATAAACTTGATATATTCTACGTATTTTTATGGAGGTTTAAACGCATATTTCTCACCGTTCACCTATTAACTAAAGCCACTCGCTGCCGGTGAGCTCGGGTGCGAGGGCCTGTTCATCGCTGCTTGCAGCTTTAATTAGGGCCTGAGCACCGAGGTGCGAGGACCCTCTTGTATCTGCTTTGTTTTTATTAGGGCCCGAGCACCGAGGTGCGAGGACCCTCTTGTATCTGCTTTGTTTATTATTATTATTAGGGCCCGAGCACCGAGGTGCGAGGACCCTCTTGTATCTGCTTTGTTTTTTATTATTAGGGCCCGAGCCAATGGGCGCAGGGCCCTATTGTTCCCCTAAGGATTATTCTTATTATTTTATTTTTTTTTTTAACCTTCCGGGGGTTTTGGGGGCCTTAACATACTCAAAAACTCTTGAAAATTGGCATACACATTGGAACCTGCGGCCATCAGGTCGCCGCAGAGACTGGAACCCGGGCGTGGCATAGGAGCTCTACAGCGCCCCCTGGAAACACCGTCAGAAAATCCTGAACCATAGCTCACACATACTTGCATGTATTTATATGAAACTCAGTACACTTATAGATCTCATTGAGCGAACAACTTTCACGCTCTATGTCATAGGCTCCGCCCAACAGGAAGTCAGCTATTCAGGGCTGTTTAAAAAAAGCATGCTCTGGAATTTGAAATACTCCTCTGAGGTTTTCCACCCGTTCGCCACAAAACTTGGTGAACATGATCTCAAGACATTGAGGATGAAAAATTGCGAGGGGATTTTTGATATCTCGAATGGTTCGCCCGTGGTGAGGCGTTGAAATTAGGGCACAAAATTTGAAACAGGAAGTGCCTAATAACATCCGCATACATTTCCTGAGTTTCATCAAACTTCATCGGTTTGTTCATTGTAATATGTTACTCGCATATATGTAACTATAAGGTGTCAAAGTTACAGCGCCACCAACTGGCAGCAGGAAGTGTGTCATTTTCAAAATTCTTTTAGTTCAGCGTCTTATTTTTACTCGATTTGCTTCAAACTTCATCAGAATAATGACAAAATACAGCTGATGTAAATCTGTTGTGGGTATACTGATATCTAATATAGTGTTGCCATGGCAACGTGTCAAACTTGAATATTCTGTAATGGTGATTTTGAGGCAGACAACAAGCTCAGATTTACATTAAACTCAGAACACATATCAGTATTAATGATATCTAGACAATGGCATAACCTTTTAAAGGACGTGATGGAGGCACTCTATAGCGCCACCTTTTGACACCAAACTTGGTACATAAATTGTTCTTATCAAGACGGACAATTTTCTAATTCACAGTCATAAGCTACGACCAACAGGAAGTCAGCTATTTTGATTTGAATATGTATTTTGGCAAATTCGGCTGTGAATTAATGCATACTCCTCACAGGGGAAGTGCACTATACACACCAAACTTTGTGTACATGTTGAAAAAATATTGAGGAACTTAAATTGCGAATGGATTTTGGATAGCTTGAACGGTTTTGCCGTGGTGATTTTTTGAAATAACAGTAAAAAGGGAAACATTAATTGTCTGGTATTTTTAAATTGCAGCTTCCAAACATTTCAAAACCATTTTTCATTTAGAGAACATGTGATTCTGAGGAAATATGCATAGTTTCACGACTTTACAACACTGTAAGATTAAAATAAAATTATAAAACTGTCAGACATCTGATCTCACTCTCTGGCATTCTCTCTGTGTGAGGGAAGGGAGGGGGGGGGGTGCTTGAGGACCTGCCTGACAGAGAGAGAGAGAGATAGGGAGAGAGAGAGAGAGAGTTAACATCTCTTTAATCACCAGAAAAAAAAACTGTAATTGTGTGTTGTTGATTTTTTCATCATTACAGCTTAAGAAATCTCTCTATCATTTTCTATCATTTTTAGGGACAAAAAAACCTAGTACAATTTGTAGGGCTCAGACAAAATGATTTTATATAATTAGGTTAAGAATTATGTAAATTGCAAAATAAAAAAAGATTTTAAAAATACATACACGATGACTTGTATATATTTTTTTATTCTGATAATAATTGTAAACTTATTTGATACTGACCTATGACAGCCATTCTGTGACAGGACATGACATGACCTGAATTTACACAATCTTGCTGATTTAACATGAAAACAGTTCAGCTCACAGATAAAGACTAAGCTGTAATGCAGGCAAACATATTTTACAAATGCTTATAGATCAATAAAATTGTTAAAAATGCTTTTTCACAAAGTACATAATAATAAGGCACGTTGATATTCTGATGACATTTTTTTCCAAGTACGTTTTACCAATTTCAAATCACATCAATCTTAATAAATACTATAGATCTGGTATTTCATGATTTATGAATGATATATATAATTGTCCTCGATGGCTGGAAGTGAAATACTCATATTCAGGAGTGCTGAATTTTTAAGCATGTCTTCTTGTCATGCATTGGTCATTGAGCTCATTGTAGCGATGCTTCAGGTGTTGAAATAGATTTGTTATAGATTATACAGGTTCACTGTTTGCAGAGTGTATACAGTATGTGTATGTGGTGCAGACGCAGTAGCGAGAGCATGTTATTGTTACGCAAAAACACATTAAAATAATGTGCGAGCATGAATCTCTCCGCTTGCATGCACATTTCCTTTACTTTGACAAAAAACGCGTCCTCTGATACATGCTGCTTTTGCTCGGAGAGCGTGCGCGCACTTAAAACTCGTTTCCTCTGCTCAAACTGTGTCCTGTGCACTCACAACTCTCTCTATGCTCATGCGCTAGATATTCATTCTTTTCACACCTTTCTACTTCTAACCTTTTCTGTTCACATCTTTTACCATGTGCAGTGTGAATGCTCTGATCCATTAACATGGGCTCTGAAAAAAAATATGCATTACAGATAGAGCTTGTGAACCTGGCCTTGCATAGGCATATGCACAGTCTGTCCTGTTCTCCTGCTCCATTTAGGAACGCTTCATTCGGACTGGTTCAGATAGCAACACCAAACGTGCAGTGTGTAATACCTATCATGGCCACCACCAGATGGAGCTATAGGATTACTTTTAAATAATTGTTTTAGAAACGTCTATAAAGCATTTAAATCATTTATAAAAATCTTTCAAAGTAAAACAATATGTATTTTAAAAAGCTAATGAATTTTACTGGTAATATAGTTTTATATAATAATTTCAGAAATGTTTATAGATCAATAAAAGTATTTTTAAAAATGGTTATAGATCATGAAAAGTGCGAATAAGCTCTCTTTGGTTTACATTAGTTAATGCATTAACTAACATGAACTAACAATGAACAATCTATTTTTCAGATAATTTATTAATCTTTTTTATGTTAGTTATTCCTATCATTAAAAATATTATTATTTATGTTTTTTCACAGTACATAAACTAATTTAAAAATAAAAATGTAATAAAAAAATATTATTAATAATGTATTAAAATATTTTAACTAAGCTTTAATTAACATTTATATAAACACTTATATTGAAAGAGACTGAAATTGAAGTAATTTTTACTTTTAAAAACCACTTGTAAGACACAGTTAACAAATGCAGTGAGCAGATGAAAGGACAGAACAACAAAGATATATAGTGCCCCCTATTGGCAACAGGAAGTGTCATATTTTACACTGCGACAAACTACTCCTAGAAATTTTTTGACATTAATGTATTTTTCGTGGTCAGTCTATCTTGAGTTTTTGTTAAAGGTCGTGTCCATGGCGCCATGACAAAATTGATGTCTCGCCATAGGAAGAGAAGTTGTTGTAACTCAGGCATAAAATATTCGATCTTCCCCAAACTTCAAATGTTTTAATAAGAGTCTTGGCCTGAACACATCTGAAGGAAAATATTCCATTATAATGATAGCGCCACCTGCTGGCAAAAAGAAGATTGGCACATATAAATGACTTTGACATATTCCACTTATATTTACGACTTTAAATGCATATTTCTCGCCGTTCGCTTTTTTTACTAAAGCCGCTTGCTGGCGGTGAGCCCGGGTGCGAGGGCCCGATCATCGCTGCTTGCAGCTTTAATTATTAGGGCTCAAGCCTGGAGGGCGAGAGCCCTATTGTTTTCCTTAGGATTATTTGTTATTATTATTATTAGGGCTCAAGCCTGGAGGGCGAGAGCCCTATTGTTTTCCTTAGGATTATTTGTTATTATTATTATTATTATTATTTATTATTATTATTTTTCTTCAAGGTTTCGGGGGCTTTTGGGGCCCTTAACATGCTTAAAAAGTCTTGAAAATTGGCACACACATTGGAACCTGCGGCCATTAGGGCCGGGCAGAGACTGATACACGGGCGTGGCACAGGGGCTCTACAGCGCCCCCTGGAATGCTGAGGGCCATATATCATACATACTTGCACGTAGACGCACAAAACTCGGTACACATATAGAACTCATCAATACAAACAACTTTCGAATTGCATATCATAGGCTCCGCCCAACAGGAAGTTGGCTATTTGGGGTTTATTATTCATATTTGTCGTCAAAGTTGTGGGGGCTTTTGGGGTCCTTAACATACTCAAAAACTCTTGAATGTTTGCGCACCCTTTGGAATCTGTGGCCTTAAGGAGCCTTCAGAGGCTGGGACCTGGGCGTGGCACAGGGACTCTACAGCGCCCCCTGGAACACAGTCATAAATGTTGATGTATAGCTCACACATACTTGCACATATTCATATGAAACTCAGTACACATTTAGATCTCATCGTGCCGAACAACTTGCGTATTGCATGTTATAGGCTCCGCCCAACAGGAAGTCAGCTATTTAGAGTTATGTAAAAAGCGTATGCTCTGGAATTTGAAATACTTGTCATAGATTTTTTACTCGATTGCCGCCAAACTCGGTCAACATGATCTCAAGACAATGGGGATGAAAAATTGCCAGGGGATTTTTGATATCTCGAACGGTTTGCTCGTGGCGAGGCGTTGAAATTATGGCGAGAAATGAGAAACAGGAAGTGTCTAATACCATCCACATACATTTCCTGATTTTAATCAAACTTCATCAGATTATTCATTGTATGATGTCGATCGCATATATGTGACTATTAGGAGTCAAAGTTATAGCGCCACCAACTGGCAGCAGGAAGTGTGTCATTTTCAAAATGCTTTGTATTCAGCATCTTATTTTTACTCGATTTGCTTCAAACTTCATCAGAATAATGTTAAAACACAGCCTATATTAATCTGCTAGGGGGATATTGATATCTAAAAATATTGTTGCCGTGGCAACATGTCAAACTTGAATACTTCTCAGGTGATTTTAAGGCATATAACATACTTAGAATTTCATGAAATTCAGAACACATATCAGTATTTATGATAACTAGACACTGGCAAAAGTTCATAAGAGGGCGTGGAAGAGGCACTCTATAGCGCCACCTTTTGTCAAAAGTGGGGGGGTTAGTTTTAGCTACAGACACCAAACTCGGTACAAAAATTGTTCTTATCAAGACGGACAACTTTCTAATTCACAGTCATCAGCTACGATCAACAGGAAGTCAGCTATTTTGATTTGAATGTGGATTTTTTTTTACATTTAGCTGTGAATTAATGCATACTGCTCAGAGGAGAGTAACACTATACACACCAAACTTTGTCTACATGATGCCAAAACATTTTAAACAACTTAAATTGCCAAAGGATTTTGGATAGCTTGAACGGTTTTGTCGTGGTGATTTTTTTAAATGACAGTAAAAATGGAATTATTAATTGTCCTGCATTTTTAAATTCCAAACACTTCAAAACTTTTTTCATACAAAAAAAAAAGTCATTCTGAGTAAATATGGATAGTTTCACGACTTTACAACACTGTATGGATAACAGAAAATTAAAAAACTGTCAGACATCTCATCTCACTCTGTCCCTCTGTTTGAGTATTATGTGCTGAGACTTACATTGTCTGAGAGAAAATGCGCCCCTACAGGTGCAATTCCTTAAAGGGAAATTCGACTGAAAGGGAGGAGACTCTCTTTTAGTTTCATTTTTAAATCGGTTAAAATACAAAATAATACTTGGATTTAATTCACACTGACAAGCTAAACCAACATATATGATTATTACCAGGTCAGGGCTCATTAATAATTGATGTGTGGTCAGTGATACGTGAGAAACACGAGAGATGAATCACAGCTCTGAGCATGAGCGTGTGGAATGACGAGCTCAGAAAAACGAGTTTATTTTTGTTTTATAGCTTTAACAAATAAAATATTGCAGCGATATCACACAATTCACCAATTAGAACACACCAAGAGCTAAATTCAGATGTTTTTGAACTGTTTGTGTGAAAATGAAATATTCGCGGCTGCCTATCTGAAATCAACGCCTCCGATCAGCGCGCACAGTGTCACAAGTTCAAAACAAACGAATTTATTCTTGTTTAAGAGCTTTTTCAAATAAAATATTGCCATAAATGCACACAATACACCCATTATAACACAAGAGCTCAATGCAGGTGTTTGTGACCCGTTTAAGTGTGCAAGACTACTTGAAAACGCGACTGGCAGAATAACATATCTCTTGAGCTGGAGGATTCTGCCTTTCGTCGTACGAACGAACACATCAAGGACAAGATTATTTCAAAATACATAATAGCTTGGCGAATATAAACGAAAACAGCCACGTGGACATAAACTGTTAAGAAATAAATCTGAAGTGGATCTACTAGATTTGAATATTAAGTTACCGCATATACCAGCTGCTTCTGTCTTCAATTTTAATCTATATAAAAAATTTAACTCATTCATCTTGGCTGCTTTTTTAATATGTGTACGTATTTATTTATTATTTTGCTCTAACAAGACTTAATCTATATTTAATTAAATCAATTACATTTTATTTTACATTTGATTTGTCCATTTCTGCATCTAAACGCCTAAAGACCTAAAACATGCTCTATTATACTATTGTTAGCAATTTCTTTATCGTCCAATTTATCTGGTGTACACTTTTATTTTCATAATAAACTTGTTTGTTAGATTATACACAGTTACAGTGGTCTATAATAAATATTAACAGGTTTTATTCAAGCTGTTTAGAATGAATGCAGTAGGCTAATTGTTTTAAATGTAAATCCAAAAAAAAAAAAAAAAAAAAAAAGTTTAAATAAATAAAAAAACATTGGAAAAGAATAACTGTTGTACTTTTTTATACATTTTGTATAATTTTATAGTTTATGCATTATAGTTATAAAAACAAATAAATTTAGCCACTCACATAGAAATCTTAGGCCTTATCCTTTTTTGACAGTTTTAGGGATTTTAAAAAATCCTAAAAAACCTTATTTGTGCTGCAAATAATAATTTCAAATTAATTTGATACTGACCTCTGACATCCTGTGACATGATATTTATTTGAATTTACATAATCTCATGGATGTAACAGTAAATCTGTTCAGCTCACAGATCAAGACTAAGCTGTAATGCAAGCAGAACTTTCACAAATGCTTGTAGGTCAATAAAATCATTACAAAACACTTACAAATCATTTAAGGGATTTGATAACACTGTAAAATAATGTCTAATTTGTTAACATTAGCAAATACATTGATAACACTTTATAATAACTGCACTCATTAGTAAATAGTCAGTTCATGCTTCATAAAGCCTTGTCCCAATATTAATAGTCAGTAGTAGGCAGTTTATAAATACAGCTATAAATAGCTCATTTATTAAAAAGGAGAGTAAAGGGTCAGTTATCTTCCTATGAAAAATAAAAAAATAAAAATAAACAAACAACAACACAGATTAATACAGAACTCAGAAATGTTATTGTGGATTTATGATAAACTCAGCCTGTAAATGAATTCATTCTCCTCCAAGAAGACACAAGTAGTTCACACCAAACTTTTTTAACATGAAGCCATATACTGAAGATGTTAAATTGCGAATGGGTTTAGGATACCTTAAATGTTGTGGCCATAGCGATTTATTAAAGTAACATAAAAAAATACAATAGTTATTTTACTATATCTTTAAAATGTTTAATTCCAACTATTCATAATTTTTTATATACGTAGAAGTCATCATTTGAAGGAAGCACAGTAAGTTTCATAGCTTTATCATTTTCAAGAGCCAGCATAAAATTAAAACTATCATAACTTATAAATCAAGCTGGCAATTCTTAGTACCAATAATGGCCACCAGATGGAGCTATAGGATTACTTTTAAATAATTATTGTAGAAACAAGTATGATTTAAATCATTTATAGAAATCTTTCAAAGAAAAATAATATGAATTTTATGTATTTTACTGATAAAATGACCCTCACTTAATTAGAAAAACAAGCTGAAGTATTGTGAACCGTATATTAAGAATAATTCTTTATAGGCTTTATGGACAGATACGTTTTCAGAGACTCTTGAAGGATCAGCACCACATCCTCTTTTACCACTGTTTAAAGAATTTATCTTACAGAAGAGGTGCGAATTAATTTTGGATAGCTTGAATGGTTTTGTCGTGGTGATTTTTTTTTAAATAACCAGTAAAAAAGTAACCAGTAAATGTATTTTATTTTTTTAAAGTGCAGCTTATAAACACTTCAAAAAAATGTACACATAGAAGACAAGTCATTCTGAGGAAATATGCATAGTTTCATGACTATACAACACTATATGGATGATAGAAAATTAAAAAACTATCATACATCTGATGTCACTCTGTCCCTCTGTCACTGTGGGTAATTTGTGTGTGTGTGTGTGTGTGTGTGTGTGTGTTAAATTAATTAGGTGTGAAACTATCAGGGAGCATTTAGTCTCCAGCTCCAACATTTTACAGAACTGACACTTTCCTGGAGTCTCAGAATTACAATGTGTCAGGTTCTGAGAGATCTAAGATTCCAAAAAATGATTGAATTAGAATACCATGAAGTTTTGTGAAATACTATATATTAAGACTTTATATATAGGCTTTATGAACAGATTAGAGTGACTCGTGAAGGACCAGCAGCACCTCCTCTTGTCCGATGGTTTGAGGAATATATCTTCCAGAATCCGGGATTAAGATTTAGGAGCTCATTTTTATTCCACCTCCTTTCCTGAAAGTCTGTCTTGCAGAATTGACTAAAAATTAATCTTCACATTAATTCCTAATTATTTTGCAATTCTTTTTGTCAGTTCTTCTTGACCTGTTTATTTCTTCTTCTTTTCTGACCTCATGACCCAGTCAGCATTTTTTGTACAATGGTCAAGTCTTAACTTATCCATTTCTGTATTGCATGTGTGTTTGATATTTATCATGGGTATTTCATAATTTTCGACTTTACAGTTGTCTTAACTTATCCATTTCTGTATTGCATTTGTGTTTGATATTTCTCATGGGCTTTACAGTTTGAGTTAAAACTCTTTTTTAGCACATTTCATCTGTAAAAGAAAACATGCCCAATAATTCTGCACACATGAATATAAGGAGTTTTTCTCTTCCAGCTTTCCTGGACTATTGTATAGCACTCATAAATGATTAAATAAAAAATAATGGTAGTTATTAAGATTGATATGGTTTGGAATTGGTAAAATGTGCTTGGAAAAAAATCACAATAAAACAATGTTTTAATGTTTAAGTTTGGAATATTAACTGACATGAATGAATGCTATATAAATATTGTTCATGTTAACATAATGTTTAGAAATGAAATCTTATTGTAAAGTGTTACTAAAGTTATATATATATATATATATATATATATATATATATATATATATATATATTGTTCTGTGAATGTGATTTTAAAGTCTAGATGATTCGGATTAACCCTTTAACTGCCGTATCCTTTAAAACCTCACTGCCAGAGGGATATTGTGAATGCATGTGCCCGCTGGGCACAGTTTACCTGATGCCACCGGGGTGGCGATGGCATTGGTGGCTTGAGCCCGCCATCGCTGCTTGCAGCTATATTTATTATTTATTCTTCTAATTTTTTTCCAAGGTTTCGGGGGCTTTTGGGGTCCTTAACATGCTTAAAAAGTCTTGAAAATTGGCACACACATTGGAACCTGCGGCCATTAGGGCCGGGCAGAGACTGATACACGGGCGTGGCACAGGGGCTCTACAGCGCCCCCTGGAATACTGAGGGCCATATATCATACATACTTGCACATAGACACACGAAACTCGGTACACATGTAGATCACATCAAACCAAACAACTTTCGTACTGCATGTCATAGGCTCCGCCCAACAGGAAGTTGGCTATTTTGGGTTTAGTAGTCATATTTTTCGTCAAAGTTGTGGGGGCTTTTGGGGTCCTTAACATACTCAAAAACTCTTGAAAATTTGCACACACTTTGGAATCTGTGGCCTTTAGGAGCCTGCAGAAGCTGGGACCCGGGCGTGGCACAGGGGCTCTACGGCGCCCCCTGGATCACAGTCAGAAATGTTGATGTATAGCTCACACATACTTGCCAATATTCATATGAAACTCAGTACACATATAGATCTTATTGTGCCGAACAACTTTCGTATTGAATATCATAGGCTCCGCCCAACAGGAAGTCAGCTATTTAGAGTACTGTAAAAAGCGCATGCTCTGGAATTTGAAATACTTGTCATAGGTTTTTTACTCGATTGCCGCCAAACTCGGTCAACATGATCTCAAGACACTGGGGATGAAAAATTGCCAGGGGATTTTTGATATCTCAAACGGTTTGCTCGTGGCGAGGCTTTGAAATTATGGCGAGAAATGAGAAACAGGAAGTGTCTAATACCATCCACATACATTTCCTAATTTTAATCAAACTTCATCAGATTATTCATTGTATGATGTCGATCGCATATATGTGACTATTAGGAGTCAAAGTTATAGCGCCACCAAGTGGCAGCAGGAAGTGTGTCATTTTCAAAATGCTTTGAATTCAGCATCTTATTTTTACTCGATTTGCTTCAAACTTCATCAGAATAATGTTAAAACACAGCCGATATAAATCTGCTGGGGGGATATTGATATCTAAAAATATTGTTGCCGTGGCAACATGTCAAACTGGAATACTTCTCAGGTGATTTTGAGGCATATAACATGCTTAGAATTTCATCAAACTCAGAACACATATCAGTATTAGTGACAGCTAGACACTGGCAAAATTTCATAAGAGGGCGTGGAAGAGGCACTCTATAGCGCCACCTTTTGTCAAAAGTGGGGGGGTTAGTTTTAGCTACAGACACCAAACTCAGTACAAAAATTGTTCTTATCAAGACGGACAACTTTCTAATTCACAGTCATCAGCTACGACCAACAGGAAGTCGGCTATTTTGATTTGAATGTGGATTGTTTTTTACATTTAGCTGTGAATTAATGCATACTGCTCAGAGGAGAGTAACACTATACACACAAAACTTGGTGTACATGTTGAAAAAACATTGAGGAACTTAAATTGTGAATGGGTTTTGGATAGCTTGGATGGTTTTGTCGTGGGGATTTTTTTAAATGACAATAAAGATGGAATTATTAATTTTCCTGCATTTTTAAATTCCAAACACTTCAAAACCTTTTTTCATACAGAAAAAAAGTTATTCTGAGTAAATATGCATAGTTTCATGACTTTACAACACTGTATGGATAACAGAAAATTAAAAAACTGTCAGACATCTCATATCACTCTGTCCATCTGTTTGAGTGTGTGTGCTTAGACTTCCATTGTCTGAGAGAAATAGCGCCCCTACAGGTGCAGTTACCGGACTAAAAAAGGGAGGAGACTGTCTTTTGGTTTCACTTTTAAATCGGTTAAAATACAAATAAATACTTGGATTTAATTCACACTGACAAGCTAAACCAACATATATGATTATTATCAGGTCAGGGCTCATTAATAATTGATGTGTGGTCAGTGATACGTGAGAAACACGAGAGATGAATCACCGCTCTGAGCAGGAGCGTGTGGAATGATGAGCTCAGAAAAAAACGAGTTTATTCTTGTTTTATAGCTATTTAAAATAAAGTATTGCAGCGATATCACACAATTCACCAATTAGAGCACACCAAGAGCTAAATTCAGATGTTTTTGAACTGTTTGTGTGAAAATGAAATATTCGCGGCTGCCTATCTGAAATCACTGCCTCCGATCAGCGCGCACAGTGTCACAAGTTCAAAACTAACGAATTTATTCTTGTTTAAGAGCTTTTTAAAATTAATTATTGCCATAAATGCACACAATACATCCATTATAACACAACACGAGCTAAATGCAGGTGTTTGTGACCCGTTTAAGTGTGCAAGACTATTTGAAAGCGCGACTGGCAGAATAACATATATCTCTCGAGCTGCAGGATTCTGCCTTTCGTCGTAAGAACGAACACATCACGGACAAGATTATTTCAAAATACATAATAGCTTGGCGAATATAAACGAAAACAGCCACGTGAACATAAACTGTTGAGTATTAAATCTGAAGTGGATCTACTGGATTTTAATATTAAGTGACCGCATATACCAGCTGCTTCTGTCTTCAATTTTAATCTATATAAAAAATTAAACTCATTCATCTTGGCTGCTTTTTTAATGTGTGTACGTATTTATTTATTATTTTGCTCTAACAAGACTTAATCTATATTTAATTAAATCAATTACATTTGATTTTACATTTGATTTGTCCATTTCTGCATCTAAACGCCTAAAAACCTAAAACATGCTCTATTATACTATTGTTAGCAATTTCTTTATCGTCCAATTTATCTGGTGTACACGCTTTTATTTTCATAATAAACTCGTTTGTTAGATTATACACAGTTACAGTGGTCTATAATAAATATTGACAGGTTTTATTCAAGCTGTTTAGAATGATTGCGTAGGCAAATTTGTAAAAATGTAAATCCAAAAAAAAAAAAAAAAAATTGTAAATAAATAAAAAACATTGGAAAAGAATAACTTGTACTTTTTTATACATTTTGTATAGTTTCATAGTTTATGCATTATAGTTATAAAAACAAACAAATTTAGCCACTCACATAGAAATCTTAGGCCTTATCCTTTTCTGACAGTTTTAGGGATTTTTAAAAATCCTAAAAAAACCTTATTTGTGCTGCAAATAATAATTTCAAACTAATTTGATACTGACCTCTGACATCCTGTGACATGATATTTATTTGAATTTACATAATCTCATGGATGTAATAGTAAATCTGTTCCGCTCACAGATCAAGACTAAGCTGTAATGCAAGCAGAACTTTCACAAATGCTTGTAGGTCAATAAAATCATTACAAAACACTTACAAATCATTTAAGGGATTTGATAACACTGTAAAATAATGTCTAATTTGTTAACATTAGCAAATGCATTGATAACACTTTATAATAACTGCACTCATTAGTAAATAGTCAGTTCATGCTTCATAAAGCCTTGTCCCAATATTAATAGTCAGTAGTAAGCAGTTTATAAATACAGCTATAAATAGCTCATTTATTAAAAAGGAGAGTAAAGGGTCAGTTATCTTCCTATGAAAAATAAAAAAAATAAAAATAAACAAGCAACAACACTGATTGATACAGAACTCAGAAATGTTATTGTGGATTTATGATAAACTCAGCCTGTAAATGAATTCATTCTCCTCCAAGAAGACACAAGTAGTTCACACCAAACTTTTTTAACATGAAGCCATATACTGAAAATGTTAAATTGCGAATGGGTTTAGGATACCTTAAATGGTGTGGCCATAGAGATTTATTAAAGTAACATAAAAAAATACCATAGTTATTTTACTATATCTTTAAAATTTTTAATTCCAACTCTTCATAATTCTTTATATACCTAGAAGTCATCATTTGAAGGAAGCACAGTAAGTTTCATAGCTTTATCATTTTCAAGAGCCAGCATAAAATTAAAACTATCATAACTTATAAATCAAGCTTGCAATTCTTAGTACCAATAATGGCCACCAGATGGAGCTATAGGATCACTTTTAAATAATTATTGTAGAAATGATTATGATTTAAATCATTTATAGAAATCTTTCAAAGAAAAATAATATGAATTTTATGTATTTTACTGATAAAATGACCCTCACTTTATTAGAATAACAAGCTGAAGTATTGTGAACTGTATTTTAAGAATAATTCTTTATAGGCTTTATGGACAGATAAGTTTGGAGTGACTCTTGAAGGATCAGCACCACATCCTCTTTTACCACTGTTTAAAGAATGTAGCTTACAGAACAGGTGCGGATGAATTTTGGATAGCTTGAATGGTTTTGTCGTGGTGATTTTTTGAAATAACAGTAAAAAAGTAACCAGTAAATGTCTTTTATTGTTTTAAAGTGCAGCTTCTAAACACTTAAAAAAAATGTACACATAGAAGACAAGTCATTCTGAGGAAATATGCATAGTTTCATGACTATACAACACTATATGGATGAGAGAAGATTAAAAAACTACCATACATCTGATGTCACTCTGTCCCTCTGTCACTGTGGGTAATGTGTGTGTGTGTGTGTGTGTGTGTGTGTTAAGTGTGTGTTTGTTAAGTGTGTGTTTGTTAAGTGTGTGAGCTGAGTTTGTGTGAATGTGTGGGAGAGGGGATGGGCTTGGTGTCAGAGAGAGAGAGAGAGAGAGAGAGAGAGAGAGAGAGAGGGAGGGAGACTTAATCATCTCTTTAATCACCAGCAGAAAAAAAATAAGCAATTTTGTGTTGTTGTTGTTGTTTTTTCATCATTACAGCTTAAGAAATATCTTAGGCCTCAACATCAACTGTTGCTGCTTTATATAGCCTTCTCCCAAAATTAATAGTCATTAGTAAGCATTTTATAAATACAGCTATAATTAAATTGTTCATGGTTTATATGCACATTTATTTTGAGGAGATTAAAGGCTGTAATCTTCCTAAAAAAAATAAGAATAAAAAAAATAAACAAACACAGAACTCAGAAACATTTATTTCAAGATGCAATAAAAGAAAACTGTACACTATATATATATATATATATACAATTGCATAAGTTTATATTTATTTTTTTATCAAGTGTACAGCTAATAATAATAATAATAATAATAATAATAATAATAATAATAATAATGCATTTTATTTAAGGCGCCTTTCAAACCACTCAAGGTCACCGTACAAGTAACAACAGTAACAATATTAAAACAAAAAATAACAGCAAATAACAATGTCAATAAAAAACCACAATAATATTAGAATAGCACAACATATTGTGGAATACTATATTAAGACTTTATATATAGGCTTTATGAACAGATAGGTTTTGAGAGATTCTTGAAGTACTAGCATCACCTCCTCTTGTACGACGGTTTGAGGAATATATCTTCCAGATAGTACCGCCGCTCCCTATATGCAGAATACGCAGTCTTCGTAGGGCACCAACTCCCAGAGGGGGCACCATCCCAGTAGCTCAAAAAAAATAAAACATGCACCATTCTCCCATCCGCGCTCGCGACCGCTCGGACATTTGCGGATGAATGTTCGTAATTGATGGATGGACATCTATGCCTGGGTAAAAGACATCAGCAATCCGGCACAGAGAAAAGAAAAATAAAGTAAAAAACAAAACAAAACAGGCATAAAGTTGGCTTGACATTGGACATTCGAGAGTCTCAAATTTAGGGACCGTCTCTAAAGTTACATGTGATATTGTTATACACTTTTCTAACGTCAGTAGCATTTGAAGAGAATGACTTACAGTCATAAAAACAACTGTAATTGTTCATCTAGGTGACAGCTATAATGCACCATTAAATTTAATGTTTGATATTTATTAAAACAAACTGTAAGTCATATATAAATTATGCTACTTTTTCACATGGGCTCAAAAGCAAATTTGAAGCTCAATAGCATTTGAGGAGAAAGACTTGCAGTCATAAACCAATTGTAATGTGTTCATTTAGGTGTCAGCTACGATGCACAACTTATACATTTTTTATATATATTAAAATAAAGTGTTACTAAAGTTATATATATATTGTTCTGTGTATGTGATTTCAAAGTCTAGACGGGCCGGATTAACCCTTTAACTGCCATATCCCTTAAAATTTGATTGCCAGAGGGTTACTGTAAATGCTTATGCCCGCTGGGCACAGTTTTCCCGATGCCACCGGGGTGGCGTTGCACTGACGGCTTGAGCCCGCCATCGCTGCTTGCAGCTATATTTATTATTCTTCTTCTTCTTCTTCTCCCGAATGAATCACATTTTTGAGGGCTTTAACATGCTCAAAAAGTCATGAAACTTTGCACATGCGTCAAACCTGGTGAAAAGTTTCGTCTGATATAGGATTCAGAAGAGGGTGTGGCAAAATGGCTCAACAGCGCCACCTATACCAAGAAAATCAACAGCCTTCCAGCTATGTTTCACGTACATGCACGAAAATTGGCACACATATGTAACACACCAATACCTACAAAAAAGACTCTTGGAGCGAAATTCTAAACCCAACAGGAAGTCCGTTATTTTTAATATTATGAGCATATTTTGTGTAATTTTGGTCATTTCCATGTGTTGTATTTTAACGAACTCCTCCTAGAGAGTTCTTCAAATCAACACCAAATTTGGTATGCCTAATCTAAAGGCCTTTGCGATGTTAAATTGCGAAGATCTTGAGTTTTCGTTGAAGGGCGTGTCCGTGGCGGCCTGGCGAATTTAGATGATTCGCCATGAAAAATGAAGTTGCTATAACTCACACATACAATGTCCAATCTGCCCCAAACTTCACACGTTTGATGAGACTCCGAACCTGAACAGATTGACATGCCCATATTCAGTTATAGTCATAGCGCCACCTATTGGCAACAGGAAGTGACATATTTTACGCTGCGACGAACTACTCCTAGAAATTTTATGACATTGATGCAAAAAATGAGACTTCAATTCTGGTCAGACGGTGGGGTGGTATTTTAGTATGCAAATTTATTCAAAGAATATAGGAAATGAGAATACAACTCATTACTTGCAGACAGATTAGTAAGTATTAAAATCAGCTTCAAATATAGAAAATACAAATCCCAAAATTAATATAGTTTTAAAAGCAATCCATGTATGATGGATGCTGCCCAATTAAAAGTAATACAAAATGCATTATAATATTCAAAAGTAATCAAGATGTTAAAAATAATAATACAAAGTATACAACAATACCCTGTATATCAAAAGTCAAAAGTTATAATAGTATTCATATAATAACAAATAATATAATAATAATCATATCTGAGATGAATAAAACCTGAGAGAAGTTCAAAGTATTCAAGTGAGCCCGGAATCAAAGATAAAGAAGGTGAGAAAAGACTAAGTCCAGCTAGAAGGGTCTAGGCTGAACTCAGTCTGAGCGAGAGAGTAAGGAGGGGTGAATTTGCCTCCTCTTATAGCCCTGCCAATCTGTATCAAACTCATGCCACGTCTCTGCAGCCACGTCTCAGACAGATATCAAAACCTTCGTCATCTTTCTCCGAAAATACATCCTAGCCCTTGCAGCCTAATTTCAGTTCCCTATTTCGTAAGGTCAGCAGATTGTATGTTCAAAGTCCAACTGTCCTACCTCAGAAGATTAATCGTCTAGTTCTCTTTTGTTAAGAACCCACAGGGGGGGTTCGAATGACTCCAAATAACAGACGTGTGATGGAATATAAACGTCTCTGAATCATGCTGTTTTTAGAAGTATAAACATTTCGTGGAAATCTTTTATCTTTAACTTTTCTTATTTCCATATTGATATAGAAGTCTTCTAAGTCTAAAGTTCAGCTGAGGCCTTCGGCACAGGCTGTCCTGTACTTTTAAGCACGTAGCAAATGCACACATGACAGAAGTCAGAATTTGGGTTACATCAGTCCCCCACTCGAGTCTTGACAAAAAGACTCGCACCCAAAATCCTTTCCCTTGAAAATAAGATACATAATAGTCAAAGGTAACAAATACATATGCAGAAAAATGAGTAAGTAAAACATTTCAGATAAGCACTTAATCGTGTAAGCATAAAGGAAATATAAAAGTGAATGAATCTTTTCAGGTAGACTGTAGATACCTCTTTAACCCCAGCCGCGTTAAAGTTGACAGGAATTCTTCACCAGGCTGATCAGACGAGGAGCACTAAAAGCATCCGACCCCTGACCTCACCTGGACTTTTGCTGGGTCGAGGACTTACTACAGCATACCCTTCTTTCCATCTCTAAACTTATCATCATACTTTCTCTTCTTAATGGGTAGCTTCTTAAGATATTTGTCCTTATCAGATTGGGGTATCATGTCGCAAATTTCCAAACTTTCGTTGATCTTTTTCAACATCTCGTATCTTTCCTTACCCTTCACCTCTAATTCATACATTTCTTCATCATTGCTGACAGCAATAGGAGTAAAAGAATCTTTTTGATCAATAATCTTGTGAGGCATCTTGATGTAGGGATTTGTAAATCTATATATCAGCTGGTAGATGAAAGCACAAGTCTCTCAGATGATGTAGAGTTAGTGTGCGATGTGATGACGATGCGTCCAGTTCTTGGGATCCAACACTGATGTCCAGCTACGAGCACAGCAACCACTCCCGAATCGTCAATGAGCTGCACTGTTGCAGAAGTCACACCAAAGGGTCACCCTTAGAACCAGTCGTGTGGTAAATGTACGCAGGATAGGTTCCGTATCAGCATGCACTCATACCTGTTTAGTTTTAGAGTAGTAGGAACAGAAATATGTGGAAACAAAAAGAACACAAACACAAACACACACACACAAACATATAATGCCAAAGCGAAGCGACAAACATTACATATAACATTTACACACACACACACGAACAAGGACACAACAAGACAGATAAAACAACATTAATCACAATTGTCACATGTAAACATTATGGTTTTCAGTTTCATTTCATCATTTTATAAACAAATAAATACATTAGATCCAGGGGAACTCAGCATTGGAAACCTGGAGAGAAGTAAACAATTAATCATTAATCATTGTTCGTCCTTAGCAGCAATTCGTCTGATAGAGCTTACACCTGTTGGACAAATTCAAAGTGAAAACGGTATCACTGACAACCTAAGGAACAGATATGGTGAATTTTGGTTAATTTTGATTCTCTGGAAGCAAGTGAACAATCACTAAATAAATAATCGATAATTGAATCAATCAATTATTACACTCCTGACATAAGTCAGACCCTCAATCACCTCACAGAGGTTGAAAACGAACATTGATTACAACCTTAATTTTAGAAAGGGTACCCTTAGTCTATAAAAGAAAATCTATTGTGCATTGAGAGATATTGTTAGTATAAGCAAGCTGTAACAGGGGCTTCACTTGTGCAAGATGCTTCCATCGAGTCAAGCCTGGCTCGATTTCAATGAGTAGAGAGAAAAGTTGGAGTAGTCGGCAACACTGAGTAAGGACCTTCATACCTGGAAGACATTGGACCTAAATTCCCTATTTCTGAACCATTACTTTGTCCCCCACTTGTACAGGATTTTAGCCGTTAAATTAAATGCAGCAGTCTTTAAGTCTCCAGCACTTTGGACGCTGAGGGCACTGAACGGGCATCTTTAAATGCGCATAATGTGTACCCATGATCAGAGGGTACAAAAATAAAATCTACCTGTCAATGTGTAAAAGGTCCTTGCGGGCGAGGACTGTGGCTTATTGATATCATACCTCTTCATAATCGTGGCTTTGTTGGTAAATGATGGATATATCTGGACAGTCTGTCCCTCACAGTTTGTAACATCTCTGGTCAAAACCATGTCTGTTGTAACATAGTATTAGTTTTATGAACCCCTTGGTGTGCAATCCTGTGGTATAGATCAATTAATATCTGCTAGGCGGAACACCCTTTTCATTTAGAGAATTAATTCCTTCTTCAGTTAAAATAGCTCCTAACCTTTTGACACATTTCATTATCTTCATTTGTGTACAATTTAGATAGAGTTTCTGATCCTGCACAATTTGGATGAACAGGGAAAATTGCAGTTACCTCTCCAAGTGATGCACCCCTGGCCGCCTCTCTCACAGCCTTATCAGCTAGCGAGTTTCCTTTTGCCCACCAATCATTGAAAGTACTGTGACCTGTAACCTTGCAAACCGCAACACTGTTAGGTGAAATGTTCTTGCATGTTTCAAGAATTTCTTTAATAATGGTTTGATGACTTATTGGCGTACCGGCGGTGGTCATATAAACCGCGACGTTTCCAGACAGGGCCATAACTCCGCACTACATGATAACTGTAGGCACTGTCAGTAAAAATATTCACATAAATGGAGCTATTTTCGCTTGCAGTTAATTTAAGTGTAAAATTTAAAGCAGCTTTCAAAGCATGCAGTTCAGCGATCTGAGCACTTCCTCCCCGTAGCGACCCTTCAGCCAAGACTTCGCCCCTCCTCCCCCCCTACTACCGCCCAACCTGTGTAGCGTGTTTCCCCCTCATAAAAGCTGCTGCCATCCACGAACATGTCCATGACATTTGCAAATGTCTAATTTCTGACGAAATGTCCTCTGTCACAAGTAACCACCACAGCACAGTCATGTGCACTCCCTTCGTTCTCCATCAGGGAGGCAGGGTTCGTCCGGTTATCTGTAACAACAGTAAGCTGAGGACTCATTAGAGCAGTTTCCCACTTAGCAGGTCGCTGATTTGAGATCGATTTCACCTTTGTTTCAGGTAGCAAATGTAAAAAGCGATGTGGGGTATGTAAAATAGTCTGGTTGTAGCCGACAATGTGCTCGGTGACCTTCAATGTCCCCTCTGCACAGGCACAGTCCAACGCCATCAAGCATGGCATCTGTCCTTTCATAGAAGAAGGAATCACAATCGAATAATATCCAACAGTTCCAAAACTTTTGTCACTTTTATGCTGTCCCAGCACGCAGTTGTAAGCATTCGGGCCTACATGTGTCCAAATGTGGAGCGGTTTTGTTCATGTAACGCAGGAGAAGAGGCTAGTGCGGATTTGAGAAGAGTGAAAGGCTCAGCCATGTCTTGCTGTCCACTCTAGAGGGGAAGCACCCCGGAAGGCCTCCCTTAAGAGCCTCTGTTAGAGGTTCAGCCAAATCAGAAAAATTCAGGAATATAAACCCAGATTAAAAATTAAATAGCCCCATTAATGATCTTAAACCAGTAACTGTGGTTGGCTTCTTTAATTTTGTAATTATTATGACCTGATCTGGAAGAGGTATTTCTCCCTCACGACCAACACTCTGACCTAAAAATGTAATAATGGTTGAAACAGCTGTACTTCCCGTTTGTTCAGGAGGAAGCCAGCCTCTTGAAGTGCTCTCACAAGAGAGTGAGTACACTCAGATGCTGCACCTTATTTGGAGATGCAAAAAGAATGTCATCACAATATTGAATTATAACGGACGGCGCGCACTATTCTTTTAAAATGGTTGAATGATTGGCAACAATGGGGTTGCTTTGGTGGTCACAGCATTCAATGCGGTATAGTCTATAGTAAGCCTATAGTTATCGTCTGGCTTTCTTACAGGCCACATGTGAAATCACATTGAGAGGCACATCTTACCACATATCCTTTCTCGAGCTGGGTCACATATTGCCTGTGCCGTCTCTCTCTTCTCTCCGAAGAGGATACTGGAATACTGGAGAGGTGCAGGACCTGAAACATT